>NW_007361024.1:191518-231596 GCF_000149035.1 Colletotrichum graminicola M1.001 | reverse complement strand
CCCTATGCACACTTTGGGGTTTCACACCTCGAGTTGGCTGGTACGTAACGTACCAGCGTATCACATTTAGCTCCATAAACGTGAAGGCAGCTTCAAATTCCAAGGAGGCGATCGTGAGTCACATGCTTAGAGTAACAGTCATCGCAAGGTTGATGTACGCAGTTGTAGGTAGTCAACAGAACGACATCGCGGTCCCCCATAACTCGAGGGGGACTCCGGTACCTGGCTTCGACATCATACCTGTGCATTCATATGCAGTGTACGGAGTAAATGGGTCGAGAAATCGGTCACTCGTATCCAGTACGTCTTCCAACTTACTACCTATGCTGGTGGTGGGCGCTCTGCTATCCTGCCGGTCAATCCCTCGCCGAGGGACACCTAACCAACCTTACATACTACGTAGTAAGCAGGCAGCTAGGGCTAACTAAGTCAGTGCAACTCTGCAGCTATTCGGCATCGTCATGTCACTCCACTTTCAGAGACCAACCTGTTGTCTCTATTCTATTTATCCCGGACGCGCTTGGGTCAGGGCAGCCTGAACTTTGCCATCCCTTGCTTGCTGCTGCTGGCTTGACTAGGTCCTTGGCTTGGCTAACAGACCACCTACCTACCTACCTACTACGTAGTTGGTAGTTGGTGAATTCTCACAAAACAGCTTGTTTCGTCCACAGTGAAATGTTGCAAGAAGGAACAACACTCTGTGCCGTTTCCAACAGTCCTGCTGGCTGCCCACTTCCCTTGTAGTTATGATTCCCTTTCTTGGTTGTATTGCAGATGCATGTGGGAGGGAACATTGATAAACGACTTGCTAGGGAACCCCAAAAGAGCAAATCCCAACAGCAATAAAACAATACCTGGACCACGCTGTTCCAACCAGGTCGTTGTTTCTTTACTTTTCTGCTCAAGTAAACAGGCCCCTCGCTTGCTGTACCCTTCACTTCTTAATTCTTTCTTTCAGTACGGATAACCCCTTAACATATCCACTTTGTTGACTTCCAGCCGAGTCTGCCACGTTTCATTTATTATGCAACATCGCAACACCTCATAACATCGGGTTACTTTTCAGTAGGCATACCTCTCGGATAACCTCTGATATGCATTATGAAAACCGTCTGCGGCTCCCAAAGGCTGCATCAGAGTTGCTGCATACACCGCATTCGAGACCTCAGACACTCGCAACGGACTAGGACCAGTACCCGCGGCCGAGTCGATACCCTAGGTACCTGGAGATGACGCGAACAAGGGTGGGTTGATTCTCTAGGAACTAGAAGACCATCCTCTCCCTTTCTCGATGGATCAGGAGTTTTCCCTCTGTCATCCGCTGTCTTGCAGAGATAACCAACTAGGTACTGCTCTCTCCCCAATGAGCATGTTCCGCCGACACTTGTGCTGTACCTCACATCGCACCCCAATGCTGAGAGGCAATCGTGGTATTTTCATGACCTCGACATACGATGTGCTTTAATCAAATTTTCCTTTTCCCTTTTTGAACTTTGTACATTATGTAGCCTAACCCCCTTCTTCACCTTGCTCTTCAAGCCCCCAAGGCTGAAGGAATCCCCTTCCGGCTCCACTCGCCGACCCTCTCCTGGTCACACGTCTCCCAAACCCTCCTTCTCAGCGCCCGATACAGCCGTCTCGTCTCCCGGCTATCCGCGTCGATTCGCTCCACCTTGTCCTCGGCCGAGGGCTCGCCGCCGCCGCCACACCTGGCCTCCTGCGCCTCCAGCCAGCTCACGATGCCGAACCTCGTCGCCAGCGTCGTGCTCCCGCCCTCGATGCATGTCGCTCGCCAGAGCACCCTCAGGATCCTCGTCCGCAGGTTCGCCCGCATGTACGGGTTGCCCGCGAGCGCAAACACCTTCTCGAACCACTTCTTCTGGTGGTACACGGCCAGGTCCGCCGGCGTGCGCAGGCCGTCCAGCAGGTACGCGAGCAGCCAGCTCACCTCGGTATAGTACTTGTCATCGTCGGACGGGGCGCCGTGTAGGATGTCGTGCGCCAGCGGCACCTTGTCGTGCTGCCACACGGGCCCGCGCGTGAGGAAGCTGTTGACCTTGGCGTAGAGGCAGTGAAGCGGGTTCTTGAGCACCTCGAGGGCGCTGATGGCGAAGGAGACGAGCGGCGAGGGAACGGGACCGCGGGCGACGAGCACGCGTGACGACTCGGCAAGCTCCGAGAGGAGGAGCCAGATCTGATCCTTCTCTTCATAGGTTGATTCTTTGAACTTGGCCGCCATTTTCAGGATGTTTGTAAGGGCCTCCTGGCGGATGCTGGCGTGCTCCGACCACAAGAGACGGATGAGCGCCGCGGCGTAGCCTTCGTCTACAAGGTCCTCGACGCTCTTGAAGTTCCATTTCAGGAGCGCCGAGTTATCTTCGTCGGGGCCGAACGGCACGTCCAGGATCGCTTCCAGTGAAGAGTCGTCGAGCTCTCCGTTCACAATGACCGGCTTTTGCCGTTGGGGCCCGGCGCCGTTGACTTCAGAGGCAGCTCCCTCGCCCGCCTCGCCCCCGAGCAAAGCAACGTCAGCCTTTGGGACGACGGCCGGCGCCCGACCTACCAGAATCTCCGTCATCTTCTTGGCAAAGACACCGATCACAGCTGGGGCCTCTCCGTTTGTTTGGGCGCAACTCAAAAGCACCGTTAAGAACTCGGACAGATGCTCCAGGTCCTTCTTGTCCGTCGCTTTGTCGGCGACGAACGGCAGCTGCTCGACCACAGTGGCCAGGATCAAGCTGGTCGAGTTGCCTACCTGGCCCTCGGTGACGCTCTCCTGCATCAATTCGACGTACTTGAGCGGCGACGCCGCGCATCTCCCGGCGCAGTTGTCGAGGTATTCCCAAATGAGGTCCAGGTTCCGCGGCTTGCCGCCCTTTTTCAGCTCCCGAGCCGCGCGGAGCAGGGGGGTGAGGCCGACCTGTTGCAACACAAGCTGGTGTTGCACCGCCACAGACTCAAGGACCTCCTTCAGCTTCGACCGCCCCTGCGCATTCTCGACGTAGAACTTGAGCAGTGCGACGAACGGCGACGCCGCAAGGCCCTCCGTCTTGGCGAACCACCTCATGCCCGGGGAGTACCCCGCGATAGCAATCAAGTTCTCCAGCTCCATCAGAGCCAGGGCCTGGTTCTGCGGCTCCTCGGCCCTGCTATCGAGGCGCGTGAGCGACTTGACCAGGAACGGTGAGACGTCAAAGTTGGCCCGCAGCGCGACCTGCGGTATGACCTCATAGTACAGCAGCAACAGCCTGCTGGCGGCCTCGCGCTGCAGGACATTCTCCTCCGCCATGGCCTTGTAGCACTTGGTCACCTCCTTCATGTCGGGGATCTTCTGGTAGAACTCGTCGATGAGCTTACGCGCCGCCATTTCCCAGGTCGACTTCGACGATTCGGCCGCCTCGCGATGCATCTTCAGGGCGACCTCGAGCTTTTGGAGGGCAAGGACGAGGATGCGGATGGCGAAGAACGAGATGAGGGTCGACTTGTTGGAGAGACAACGGACAAGGTCTCGCTGCTTGAGCGGGAGCGGCAGAATGTTGTCGAGGAGGATCGAAGTCGGTGGGGGAACTCGGCGGTAACCTGTTGTTGGACCGTAATGCGGTGGTAACGGCAGATTTACCGTGTTGAATAGGAAGGCGGCGTACCCAATCCACGTCATGGACAGCTTCGGCTCGAAGGTAAAGGACTTGTTGTTCAAGAAGTAGCTGGCAACAAGCTCCGGCGCCGCCTGGAAGATGGCGACGATGAGCTCGCTGTGTTTCAGACTCGACCACGGCCGCAGTTTTTGAATGAATTCTGAGAGCACAAAGTTGGCGACGGCGATATCGTCCTTGTACTTGTCCATCCACGCGATGCGCTCTAGACCGTAGTCGTCTAGGCTCTTAACGTCCTGTGCCGCCTCATCCTCGAGCTCCTTCGGGTAGATGCCGGTTCCAGAGTAGAGAACTCCGGCACCAGGCGTCGTGCAGGTGTAAAGCAGAAATTCGTGAACGGACCCCCTGACAGAAGGCTTGCCGTCTCCCTCAACGTCATGTCTGTACGCATACAGCCCAGCCAAGCGGTCCAGGGTCTTTGTGTTGAAGGTCCGGAACTTGACCTCGCGTGGCAGCTTGTCGTCCAAGAGCACGTGCTTCTTCAACGCGGCCAGCATCTCGAGAATAAGGTACGGCGGGTCGTCCTTTAGCAGAAACGTCAGATGCGAAAACACCTCCTTGAGCATCAGCATCTCCTTCTTCGCCTCAGCCGGCAGGAACTTGAGACAGCTCAGGAACAGCTTGATGGCGTTCGTCCGCACCGACGGCCTCGACGGGTCCTCAACGCTGCTGTTCTTCTCACCGTCGGCGGCGCCCCCGAGGTGCCGAATCTCCAGGTTGCGCGCGAAGCTCGCAAACGTGTGGTCCCGCGCGCGGAACACCCGCCTTGCCAGCGTCCCGCCGTCGAGCATCACGAGCTCGCGCACCAGCCGCAGCGTCGGCGAAATGACGTACCCGCTGCCCTTGGGCGCCGACAGACACCGCGCAATGAGCTTCAGCTGGCGCTCCTGCAGCAGCGTGCGGGCGATGTCCAGGGCATGCGGGAGCAGCTCGAGGGTCTGCGAGGCGACCTGCAGCAACAGGGCCAGCACGGCGGGCACGGCGGACATCATGGCCTCATTGTTGACCTGCGCAGCGTACGACCAAGTCTCCATTATGTCACCGAGGTGGACGGCGTTGTCGCTCGTGTCGCGCGGCCGGGCGGCGTCGAGGTACTCCCGAAGAGTGGTGAACCGGTCCTTGTTGTCGCCATTGCCAGAGCTGAAGCCGTCCAGGAAGACCTTGAGGGACTGGATGCCTGGGAGAAAGCGGAAGAATTAGTTCCGAGGCGTTCAATGCCAGTCAGAGAATGCGTCTTACCGTGCCGCGCTCGTTTTTGGTCCTGGTCAAAGGTCAAGAGCTGCTGGAGGTGTCGCGAATGGTTGACCTCTTCGAAAGTCGGAGCTTCATGCACGACCTTCTGCCTCTTGCGCAAGACATCTGCGCCCTCGAGTCCGCGAGAAGGACGTTTGACCATCTTTTAGGCGGTGAAGTCTCGTGGGGAGGGGAATATTGGACGGTATTACGGAGGTGTGCGAGCAACGAATATTCCCGTCTGCTGCCTCTCTCCTCTCTCACTCGCTCTTCCAATTCCTCCCAAGATCCGGGCAGTGGACCCCGTCAAGAAATAAAAAGTTCTGCCGGCCTCCACCGCTCGGGACACAGTCCGTTCTAAGGTTAGCGCGGGGATCGGAGGGGCATTTGGAGGTGCCGCCAGCAGGGGGACAACCCGCAATGACATTTCACCGAGCGCTGGAAACCCAAGCCTCCGATTTCTAGAATCACCACCAGCACGCCAGACCTCACGATCCTGCGAGACCTCTGCGGGAAATACCCCCATCGAGCTCGACCGAACTGTGAATCGACACAGCAATCATTTACCATGGGTTCCATCGTCATCCCGCATCTCAATAGTGGCTGGCACGTCGACCAAGCGATCCTCTCCGAGGAGGAGCGCCTTGTTGTAAGTCGCAATCCGGCTCAACCCTGTAGGCGGACAGCAAGTATCTAACAGTAGAAACACAAAGGTCATCAGGTTTGGGCGCGATGCCGACCCGCAATGCATGCAGCAGGATGAGGTCCTCTACCGCATCTCCGAGCGCGTCAAGAACTTCGCCGTCATCTACGTTTGCGACATCGACCTGGTCCCCGACTTCAACCAGAGTACGTCTCCCCCACCCCAACGATCACTCGTCACTCCCTTTATGGTCAAAGTGCCATATAAGAGCCGGAGCGGGCTGCTGACAGACCTTCTCCATGTCAGTGTACGAACTCTATGACCCCTGCACAATCATGTTCTTCTTCCGCAACAAGCACATGATGGTCGACTTTGGAACGGGTAACAATAACAAGGTACGCCGCGGATCCTTTTGCACCCCGCCTCCCCCTAAAAGCTTCGTGTGGCCACTTTTCTGACTCTGTCGCGTAGCTCAACTGGGTTCTCGAAGACAAACAAGAGCTTATAGACATCATCGAGACGGTCTACCGCGGCGCCAAGAAGGGTCGCGGTTTGGTCGTCAGTCCGAAGGGTAAGGACCCAGCCTCCCTTCCCTGTCGAGTTCTTCTTCCCCCATATGCACGCAATCTTTGTTGAACACGTGGATTATTATTCACTTCTTCACTAACACTCGTCTCTCTCTAGACTACTCAACCAGGCACCGATACTAGTCACACCTTGAACACGGCGATGGATACAGCACCGTCACGGTCGCATAACACATGCACATCCGCTCATCTTGTCATCCGTGCAGTGTGTACAAGGCATAAAGATAGCAGGAGTCCCCGGGAAAGATATAGGGTTGGTCTCACATAATCAAAAACACTTAGCAAGTTTGAACTCGAAAGGCGCTAATTATCGTGATCCCAAGAATCGTGATATCTTGATTGAATTCTTTTCATCATTAAGGCTAGGTACGCCCCCACTTCCCCTTGTATCCTCCCTCTATATATCATCCGTCGTGATATGACGATACGTAAGTAGCTTATGTTTCGCACTCTCCCCGTATTGAACATGACGGTCGTGGTTACTGCTCTCAGCCCAAGCTGTGAAATAATGCCCCTCCACCTTCTCTTCGACCGTCGGGCTGGGCGAGTAACCCTACATCGCATGTAAATTATGTAGATTTTAGGCGATTAAGCCTGTTCCGTGCATGCCGCGTCCCTCGTTAAAGCATCTCCCCTTGAGACGGCATCTTGGTTAGGAAATTGGTCGGCACCTTGGGTACCTGATGCGCAGCGGCCGCCCGCTCAGCACGGAACAGCTCTTGTTGTCGATCATTGTCACGCGATCTGCCCCCCGTCAAGCGACGCATCCGCGATCTCGTGCTCTGCGCGAGCGGTTTGATCATACTCTCCAAGGAAAAGGAGCCCTCGCCGTTACCCGTGTTCGGTCGCTCGTCGTCAGCGTCCGAAAAGACGTCCTCGAGGAACTCGTCGTCCGACGCAAACTCGCTAATGTGAGGCTGGTACGACGCAGGCGCGGACGGGGACGTGATGGACCTGTAGTGGAGACCCGGCCGCGAGCCGCCCCCCATTCCGCCGGTGGCCGACGACGACGACGCCGCGCTAAAAGCTCCAGGGTTCATCGTGTTGGAGCTCGGGTCCCTGGCCGTAGCTGGTGGCCTGTCAGTAAACCCATTCTGGAATGTGCTGTTGTTCGAAGCCTGATGCAGGATTGGCAGGATTTGCTCATCATACAACTGCGCTCCGGACTCGAAGCTGTCCGGCGAGAACTCAGTGATGGTCTTCGATGAGCGGTCGTCGCTGGGTGGGCTCGTTCCGAGATCGTCGAAGAAGTCGTCAAGGCTGTCTAGCTTCGTCACGAGGTCGCTGAGGTGTCCGTCTGCGCGGCCCTCATCGGACATCATCGTCTCAGTCCTGTCAGGCATCTGGAAGTAGCTGTACGGGAAGTCGTCGTTGTGGAATTCGACGTCGGGAGTCGGGGTCGCCTCCGTGAGGATTCCTTCAGCGGTCTGGCACATGTAGAATGCGGCGTGGATGTTGGCGCGCGTGGAATCCGTCTTCTTGGCCGGAATCGGAATGGCCCATCCCGTGGCTTCCGGGATGCCGAACAGACTCTGTGTCCGCTCGTACTCCTTGCGAATCGTCTTGGACGTAGAACGCGTCATGCTCATCCTCAGGTGCTGCTTGTCCATGGCGCTGCCCGACATCGTCATAATGTTGTCCAACACCTCCAATGCCTCCATGCAGAACTCGGTCTGCAGCAAACGAAGAAGGGGAGAGATGAGATCGGAACCGTGGCCGGCGAGGTCGGGCCTCCGCATGTCAATCTCGGGTATAACAATGCTGAGGATTCTCATGGTCTTGAGCTTCACCCACGCCGTGGCGTTCGTAAGCAGGCCCATCAAAAAGATGATCATCTTGAAATCCAGCTTGGGAAGGAAGTGATCCTTCAACGCGGCGAAGAGACGGCTTTGGAACTCCCTGCTGTTACCCTGGTACTTGAACGTGACGTATTCCCCAAGGAGTTCGGCAATGTTGCGGAACCCCTGGACCTCGCAGACGGCGCCCAGAATGCTGGCGGATTGCAAAGCTTGCTCGCTAGGCTCGTCCTGCTCCATCTCGTGGAGGAAGCGGGGGAAGTTGGCCAAGACGGCAAAGAACAGCCGACTATCGTCACCGATGAGGCCGTCGCTAGGCAGTTGGACGAGCTTGTCGAGTGTGCTAAGAGTGGCCTCCATACACACGGAAGATCGCATTCCCTTGTACAGCAGAGACTGAAGGCCCTCAAACTGGCCGTCCCATCTCGAGGGCTGGCCGTCGAGCAGAAGCCTGCGGACGTTGAGTGACCGGAAGTCGATCTTTGTCAGAAACTCGTTGAGCATCTCCACAGCCTCGAGGAACTCGCGCTCGTTGATAGACTCCAAGCAGGCACATGTTGTCCAGAAGAGCTGGGGGAACGTAAGTAGCTTGTCCGCATCGAGCTTCAGGATAAGCGTCTTGAGTGTGGTAAGGATCTCCATCGCAAAGGTCTGGATCTCGGTATCTTCGTCGGCGATTGTGTTTGACAAGCGTGCGAGCATATCTCCCAACATGAACTGATCCAAGGAGGTGAGGATACATCGGAAGATCTGGAATGAGCGACAGGCGAGGTGTCGGACGGGACATGACGTTGCCCATGTCAGCGACAGCCTGCCCCACTGATCCTTGATACCTGGGTAGGTCATCTCGAACGTCTTGACTACCTCTGCGGTCAAAAACTCCATGCTTGGGGGCACCTTGTTGTCGTGATCATCGGCCTTGCCGTTGCTGTCCTCGTAGCCCCAGACGACTGAGCGATCGTGACGACGAATCAAGTCGATGAGATCCTCAATCGATGCTCTAGCCGTGGTCTCCGTCTGATCATCAAGGCGAGAAATAACGAGCTCATGGATGAGATGGACCAGCATCTCCCTAGCTTGCTCTTGGACGAGAGGAGTGTAATGATCCCAAAGTACCGTTACCACCTGAAGGAGCACCGGTACGTTCTCGGGGGTTAGATGCACAGGAGACACCATGAGATCGACCAGCAGGATCAGCGAGAGCTGTCCTAGAGAGAACCCAGCTTGCTTCGTACCCACGGGGAGTGCCTCTCCCAGGTCTGCGCAGTAAGGCAGGAGGCCAATGTCTGGTGGCGGCGGCATAGCATCCTTCTTCTCGTTCGGAACCATTGCCTTGGGGGTAATCTGCATGAGGAGAAACTCAACAACCTTCATGCCTGGCGTACTAGAAGTGCTGGAGAGGAAAACGACAATCTGCTTGGCATACTCGACAAAGTTTTGCTCCCGCCGCTCAAGGCACAGAGAGATGATGAAGTCGAGAATCAATCGAACATTCCCCGGATAGGGACCAGTGGCGAGGGCTTGCCACAGCGCCTGAACCTCGTTGTGCAGTGCGCCGCTCGATTTGATGGTGATCTCTAGCAAGTTGGCCAAGAGAACGTAGGACTGTGACGTGGGGCCGCCATTGGGGTCAACCTTGAGCTCGATTGACTGGATCCAGGGCAGTATGACAGCTACGACGTTGCGTTGTGAGGCAGGCTGAAGGTCTTTAAAGTAGAGGGTAAACTCCGAGAAGATGTGGAATGCCAGCTCGGTATGCTGTTTTGCAAGTCGTTTCGAGATCTCGAACTGGGCCAGCTTATACACCGCCTTCGTTTTGTCGGAAATACTAATGTCGTAGTCCTGGATCTTGGAGGTTCGGCCTGGCTGCTGCCTCTCTTCAAGCGACCTCATCAACCGGGCAGACTTGGATCGTATTTCGCTCTCATCGTTACCGAGCGTGAAGAGGCAGAGCCCAAGCAGCTTCCAGAACTGGCACGAGTAGTCGAGATGTTCCAGCAAAACTTGAGTCACGACAGCAAAGTAGCTCTCCTGAACCTTTGAAACGTCAGACAGGTAGCAACGAGCGATGCAGTGCTCTAGCAGGTACGGCAGCTCTTGGTTGTGGATAATCAGGTTCTTCAGAGCCCGGCGACCGATTACGTTCATACGGTCGCTGCCCGAGTTGAAGATGGCCTCGATCCAAGCGAGCATTCTCCGGATATCAAACTGGAGTGTTGCGCCACTCTCAGTGGTTATGCTCATCGGCCCACCACAAAGGGCAGCCATGGCACTGAGAGCAGCCGTGCGGAGGTTTCGCTTCTCGATCTCCATGGCTGCAGTAACTGTGCCTCTCTCTCCGAGGGACTGCTGGTCGATAAGAGACTGCCGCATGGTATCCTCCCGGACGCGGATCTGGGTTTGGTTGGGCGAAAACCCGCACCAGTCTTCCATCAAAGAGAAGGCGGACTTGCGGGATTCAAATGTCATCCACCGGGAAGGGTCTTTCGTCCGGTTGATTCCCTCGAAGAGCTCCTCTGTCAGGCCGCAGTAGTGGCGCCTGAGCTTCTGAAACTCCCAGTCCATTTGTACTTCTCCATCCATCAGGAAGAGCTTCAGGTCCCGAGTGAATGTGACCAAGTTAGTCAGAACCCACTCGTCATTGTAAACTTCCTCCTCCTTGAGGAAGTGGCAGGTGAGCTTGTATACGTGTGTGATTTCGGTTCTGAGGAGATCCATCTTGCGGTTGCGTCTCGGGCTGCTGTTGGTGCGTTGGTGGATGCGAGCGCGGGCCTCGTCGTTGCAACGCGAAACCTGGCCTGCCAGCTCCTCCAGTAGAGTGCGATATATGTGTATGTTGATCGACCCCATAGCCGAGACGACTGCATCCCTGACGGACGCCGAGGAGACGGACAGGAGCGGGATCAGGTACTTGAACAGGACTCTAGCTGAGACAATTTTGTCCGCAGAGGCTGGCTTGGATGTCCTTCGGCTATGCTGTGTGCCTTGAGGGTTGGCGGGGACGACGCTCCCTGGGTCGGCCAGAGTCGTACAGGCGAATATCAGGTAGAACTTCCACTGTTCCACAAGGATCTCCGGCTGTGTCGTTGGTGTTCTACCAGCGACGCGGGCGCTCCCGGGATCTGATCCGTAGTACAGCCCCCTAGAAGGTTCCGACAAGAGCACGATGGCCTTGTACATCTGCAGAATCCGGTTGCATATTAAGTCACGGCCAATGGTGACTGTGAAGGGGCACTTTTCGTACGCGATGCGGATAAGATTAGGGAAGAGCTTGAACCACAGCGTCGTGTCGTATGACACGTCACTAGTACACAGCTCTACAAGAGCGCCCCGATTATTGCTGTTTTGCATCCCCCTCTGGAGTCTGCTTCTCTCCGCGACGGAAAGACCCTCGTCCTTGAAGTTCATCACCTGCATCGAATCGTTCTCTAGGATGTCGATAACTCTTAAAGTCTCCCTGTCTTGGTTTTGGAGCGCTCTGTCGAAGTCGGTGATGAGTCGAAGGACGGTGATGGCAAAGTACCGCACTCTCCTAGACTGCGAACACAAGAAGAACAGCCCGTGAGCCTCCGCCTGGTCAACTTCGGCCCAGATACCCGACAGATCGAGCTTTGCGCCGCGCTTGTCGCTTGTCTCGAGTTGGTCAAGCGAAGCATCGCGAGTCTTTCGTCTGATCTCCTCAATCCATATTTGCAGCAACTCGACGTACAGACGAAGCGTGCTTTCGATGTGACCCGGGCCAAGCATTCCGCCATCAGACATTGTCGAGTACCGGTCGTCAAAGTTGAAGATGAAGCGAGCAAATCCCATAGTGACTTGCTGCGCATGGGCTTGTCGGGCTATAGCTTTAAGTGATTGTGCCGATGAATAGGCGATGTTATATTGCACGTGAGCAGTGCCCGTGCAAAGTAGGTTAATCAACGAGTTGAAGGGTATATCCGCAGAGAGGCAACGGGGCAACGCTTGAACGGCAACATGCAAAAGCTCATAAAACGCCTGTTTGTGGTCGGCGGGAGGCTGGTCATCTCGCCGCGCAAAGTTGAAAGTGTCTGCGATTGGGGTCTTGGGGCCAGGACTGCTGAACTTCTCGTCCAGCACAGCCTGGCCTCCAAAGGTGTTGTCGCAGATGATGGTGATCTTTCCAAGGATTTCGCAGAACTTGTGATAGTACTCCTTGACCACGTCATTCAGAGCGGATGTACGCACGGGGCGGGAGAGTTGTTCGCCCTCTCCTGACGCTCCGGTAAAAGCCATGGGCGAACCATGGTGAGGCGAGACCATCATAGGGGACGGCGGCATGCGTTCACGTTCGATTGTAGGCGGCGGCGGAAACGAACTCGGAAAAGGGGGCCGGCCTTCGTCCCCCCTCTCAAGGTCCAACATGATGGCCAGGAAGGCTCTGATTCCAATCACCATCCGGTCCGGATCGAGCTGTTCGACCCTCAGATCCTTGTTGGAGACGAACAGCTCGGCATTGATCAGGGGGAAGATGACATGCTTAAAGCAGTACTCTGGGTGCTTGTACCCGATGATTCTAATGATCTGGATGATGGGTTCGGCAACGGCCGAGTCGGATGCAATAAGGCTACGCTTCGTTGGCGGCAAAACCAACTTCATCACTTCATCCAGCTTTCTTGTGGTATTGGGCAGTGTATCGTTCGTTCGGTATAAGTATGTCCACAAGAGCCGCGCAATCACCTGGAGACACAGTGGTCGTGTGAAGCGGTCTTTGAGCTTCGGCTGCAGCGGAAGAATCAACTGGAGCCATTGGGACCCAAAGGTATCCGGGGGGGATACGCAGAGCAGCGTGGCCGTCAGAGGGAAAGCGAAGCCCCAGTGCCGGGGCTTGATGAACATCTGCGCAAGCCGGGGACCAATTGATCCAAGGACCTCGATCCATTTCGGATGAGCCAAGTCTTGGTTCGTCGCCTGGGCAGCGACGGTGAGCAAAAGCGTCTCGAGCACCTGGCAGAAGGCTGTCTTGACACGCTGGCCGTGGGATCGATGGAAGAGGCGTCCGACCGCCACCATGAAGTCGCACGACTGTTCCCAAGCTTCCGGGTGTGACATGTTGACCTTGAGGTGCTTCATGCCCCCGAGAACCAGCTCAATCTTGCCTTCAGCGTCCCGGCCTGCTGGGGAGGTCGGGCTTTTGGCGACCAGCTCCTGGAGAGAGCGCTCCAGGTCGCCGAGAAATCTATCAGTGACGCCCCTGAAGTTGATCTCGCTCATCGCTCCGAGAAGCTGAGAGAACAGGTTCCAGTTTGCGAGCTTCAAGGGGCTGACCATGAGCTGGTCGGTGTCGGCGATCTTCAGTTGACCGAAGATTATGCCCTCAAGCTTTTCTTCCATCTCCAACGTCAAAAAGGGGAGACTGGTCTGGCTGATGACCTCCAGCAAAACACGGCACAAGATATAGATTGAGACTGTCGAGCGGCGTTCCGCGTGGGCTACAAATTCTTGCTTGGCAGCGAGTGACGTCTGCGGACTCGCCAAACCATTGTCCATGGCCCCGGGTAAGGGTTGAACGGGTTCGGTGTTTCTTCGCTGGAGGAGGACGGGCGCGGCGCCTTTCGACTGTTGCAACTGGCTTCGGGCCTCGTTGGCTGCATCGCTCTTGCTTTTCCTCCACAGCATCATGGAATCTATTAGGGGCTTCGGACGTGGGCGTGCGATGTGGCCCAAGGCAGTGATGATCTGGTCGAAAGATGGATCGACTCCTGGGCCGCATATTTGCTCGACTTGTGGCTCGGGTTCAAACGGCACTGTGATGCAGTCATTGAGCTTCTCCTCGGCTTGGGCAATAAACTGGGCCATGATTGTCAGCGACTTGGGCGTCAAGAGAAAGCAGCACAAGCAAAACTTACGGACGTGAAGAGCACATGCAGGGCGTACTCCCCAACTGTCTTTTGCTCATCCCTGTGGTGTTTGGAAGAATGAGAGTGGTGGTGCGTGTGTTCGCGCCTCGACTTGCTATGCATTCGCTCTAGTTTTCTCTGGGTTTGAGAGAGGGATGAATTGGTGAAGTCTGTCGCGGAAGAGGTCCTCTCAGGCACCTGATGACCCGAGTTAAGAGTGGTGCCTGACAAGGCGGTGCCGGACCGCGGCCCTGGGGGCGCGTCCGGCTCCATGCGGCCAACGGCATGCATATCGGGGCGGTCGGTGGCGGTGATGGTGGTGAGGCTCGCGCCAGCAGCAGCGATTATCTGCGGGCTAAGGGGGCTTGAAGAAGAGCTGGCGTGACTTCCATTTCTAGAGTGTTGTATTCCGTGGACTATAGAGGTCTGGCGGTGGTGGCCGTAGGACGCGCTCTTCGGGTCGGCAACTCGCTCGGCTATACCGCCAAGGCCAGAGCGGGAGTGGGCGTGGTTGTGTGCCCGCGGCGAAGTGAGGCTCGAGCCGGAAAGGGGTGGCAACGGGCTCAAGAGCTTTTCGATGGAGGATTCGCGCGAGTGGGCGACAGAGCGAGGCAGCGGAGGATAGGGATGGGGTTCGAGGGCGGCGGGCCTAAGGGTTCGGTCCCAATCGATGTCCTCTTCGTCTTCTTCGTCGAGGGTGGTGACGGATCGCGGGGAGAACTTTAACGGGTCCTGCAAAAGATCAGGCAGCGTCGTCTGGGACGGAGCTGGCAAACGAGACGACGTCTTATGGTCAGTTACAGGATTTCCCCTCTCTTGTGAAACGGCAGGCAGGGCAAAGGAACGGAGACGGGGTGGAGGATTGGATGCGTAAGGCGTTTTGAAGGTGCACAGATATATGATCTGGCACACACCAGCGCAAGACCAGGCCGGGAGAAAAGTTGCGACGAAGACGAGGAATAGGCAAGATGGGAGAAGGGGGGGGGGGGGCACAAAACTGGCAGGGCGCGACGCTAAGCCCAGGGCCGACGAGTAAAGAGAGAGACGGAGCACGGCACAGCAACGATCAACGGAAACCGGAGCTGGAGCTGGAGCGGTGCAACAAGTCAGGCCTAGGGCAGAGCGAAACGGCAAGGGCTTTGTGTCTGTGGGTTTGTTTATGAGTGTAGTGTAATGCGGTAGCGCGCGCGTGGAGGCAGATAAGGTAAGGCGGTGGTGATAGGAATAGCAACGGTGGTGTAGCAAACTTCAAGCTAGCAGGCGTCGGACGAGGCGAGGCGGGAGACCAGGCCATAACTACGGCAGGACAGGGAGAGACGGGACGAGTCGCGACGAATAGATAGGAAGAGACGAGGGCAGCGAGCGCATCAGCATGTGTGCGGCATCCCGTCGTACGTCAGTTGCGCGCGCGCAGACGGCAAGGGACGGCAAGGCAGGGAGGGGGGGGGGAGGGGGCAGGAAGTCCAGACGGACGATGAAAGACATCTCATCCCGTCCGTCCAGTGTGTGTATATGTCTGGACATGTGCCGTAAGGCCTATGCGAAACCGCAAACTGACACTCACCCATTGTTGCGTTGAATCGAGTCCCATGTTCCGGGTCCTTACGCCATTCGGGTGATTTCGTGCACCTTGGGCGGTGGCCGCCACGAGCAATCAATCCGAGGAGGATGGGAGGGGATCGAGTTGGAGGGAAATAAGCGGCGGTGGCGGGAGAGCTTGGAAGATGGAGGATCGGATTCGGAATTGGGCCGTATTTTGTGGTGGTGTCGATGGTTGGTGGGAGAGTTTGTTTTAGTTCAATGATGAAGATGGGAGAAAGGGGGACCAAGAGAAAGCAGGTTGACAACAAGAGGGCAAAGACAGGTAAGTAAAGAAAGCAGTCGAATCAATAAATTCGCGTTGATCAATAAAAGCACCCAACTCCAGAATTACGGTCCATCTGTCCATCCATCAATCAATCAATCAATCAATCAGTCGAGTCGGCCGGAGCAAAGCACCAGCCTCCCTCTCTCTCGCCCCTGGTCGTTGGCCACCCAGTACCGCAAAAGCCAACCAGCAAAACCCGTCAATAACCAAGCAAGGTTAATACAATAAGTAAGAATATAATAATACCAATGGCTGGATTATGTGGTAATTCTGCGGGCTGTTCTGGTCCTCTGGAACGGTACCGGGCCTGCGAGAAGGGCACGAAGATGGTCGCCATTGGCCGTTGGAACATTGGACCAGGGGTGCAAAAGAAGCATGAGTTATATCACTGGGGTGTGTGCCCTTCGTTAGATAGTTTGGATGTCTATAAAGTACCTCACACGTTTAAACTCTTGGTAAGGTACCTTGATGTTGTTTATGCCTAAGGTATCTAGGTAGGTAGGTAGGAATCCGAACTCCGACCTGCCACACGCCCCGTAACCTCCTTCCTCTTTATTGATCTCTCATCGACCGTCCACCACCACCACCAACCACACGGTTCAACCTTTCTCTGCCCTGGCGGTTCAATTAACCCCAATTTGACCCCTCAATGCATTGGGGTGCCTTGAGTGCCGGGACGTGTCGTATCGACCCATCCCTGAGTACTCGTACGAACCCGCAAGCACGATCGGGTTCTGTGCTGGTCCTAGTCATGCTTTCTCTCTCTCTGCTCCTGATCCTCAGCCACTGCTGCCCAAGACACAACCAGCGACGAGATGACGCACGCAGGCCCTGATATCAACATCTACGCTGCTCATTCAGGATCTGTATCTTACGGCGTGTTGCAAGGCTCTTCCGCGCTCCGTTGCTGGGCCTATCATCATTGATCCGCAGCGATCTGCCAGAGGGATTTACCGTCCTCCAGAAACGACCTCGACATGGAGTCGGTACCTATAAAGTCAGCGTACATGAACTATTACGCCAACCATTAGCCTGTCACAAGCGGATGCGCCTACGTGTCTTGCGATGTGGCTTTATGATGCATACTCCAGGGTCCTTATCCCCGAATCACCAAAGACTACCACCTCTTTTTCGTCTTTTTTTTTTCTTCTTCTGGATGGCATGCGCTGGGGCGACATGGGTCAGTATGCAAGGGCCGCAGCCAATCACTCGTCCCCAACGGCTGAAAAGTATGTATGAGGATCGCGCTCAAGGGGAGCCGAGCATTCGTCCCTGGGGGTTATGATCCCCCTCGCTCGCTAGGAATGGAGGCCCATCTAATCCAGCTGAGCCGTTCGTTGCCTCTGCGAACGCCCATCACCTTCCGAGAGGTTTGCTTGTTCTGCCGACCGCAGGCGAAGATTGAAAAGGAAGCGTGTTTCGTCGACATCAGCCAAATGAATGGACAGTCTGGAGCCAACGACGTCACTCATTGGTCTGGCGAAGCCCCGACAGCAATGGCAAAAGGGCCGCAACTTCTTGACTGAGGGCAGGAAAAGACGTGGTATATGCAGGCCGGCCATTGCGATTGTCCGCTGCACACAAGGGTTATAATATCCGGGCAATGCCAATCCCGGCCTCTGCCTCGAAACGGCACCCGACCTGTTCTGGGCGAGACCGGGTTTCCGGCTACGACAGGGAGTGTAGCTGGATATGTCTTTTTGTCTTGACCTACGGATGCCTCCCACTGATCAGTATGCTAGCTCTTACTCAGCTTCATTTGCATGCATGCCAGCGCAAGTACCGTCACAACGTTGACGACTACTCCGGTTTATCGATATGCCCTCCTATTACGAGTGTCCCGGCTGTCCTACAGGAACGGCATCGTGCCATCCCGGCGGCTACCGGTGATTGAGGTGATACGTGACGGATTTCGTACAGAACCAACACCGATGGGGATGTGGTTCGCGTGAAGATTTGAGTGGATATCTGACACGGAATATTGGTCAAAGTCCGAGACTGAAAATACAGTGACACCTGCACCAGCCCACCGAGGATCATGGGAATAGCGGACCTTCGGAAGGGCCCGGTGCGCCGTGGTGCCCTCTTCCCGTCGGCTCCACTGGGCGGACGGAATGACGGTGGGCGAAAGCCGGCCGAGTATCAGAGTAGCCCCCGCGCCTGGGCAGATGGGTATGTAGGTAATATGTCGGGGGGTGTTTCCGGCAGTGTGCTGTGCGTATTCGTGTTCGCCAAAGTTAGCCCCCATGACGGATGACTCATATAGTGTCGTGCCTCGGCGTCAATCACAAGCGAGCCCGCTGAGTGGACGATCGGTTGTGTCGCAAGCATTTGCAAAGAAGTCAAGAGAAGCAAGCAAGCGTTGAGAAGCAGTGCGGGTGTGGTCGCATTGCTAGGCCGAATGCCGTGTAGCGACGGCGACTGGTTTGTGGCCAAAAGTGTGGCTGTCATGGATAATGTTGCGGCCCCAGGATGGCCCGCGATGGTCAGGATGGTTTCCCTTGCGAGGAGCCCGAGGAGACGGGCAACCGCGGAATGGGCCAGCGCAATGCGCACGTTCAACAACCGCAGGTAGGTAGCTCGAGGACATGATACAGGGCGCAAGCGTCCGGCTGTGAGAGTGTCCGTGGCAATGCAACCAAGGGCTGGCCGCATGAAGCTGTGGACTGGCATGGTGGGTAATGTCTTCGTTGTCGGTCGTCTTGCAACCCAATCGACGTCGGGTTGACTATCCCCATCAGGGTGTGTACGGGTATCTTTGCTGGTCCCTGGTAATCGAGCGAGAGGCAGTCAGGCCTCATCCTTGATGCTCCTACTATGCTAGGCAGATAGCACTTGACTCGAATCGATGCGCATCAGCCTGCCCTTCCTTTCTTTACTTATTTACTTACGAGTACAGTAAAGAAAAATACAACAAGAAGACACCGTGGAGGCCCGGATTCTGAAGAGCTGCTTCGCCAACCCCGACCGATTCTGGTCAGTCCTGCGACGGCGCAGGCTTTTAAAAGAACAAGATATGTTGAATTGCCGACGCTAAGCCCAGGATACATAGTAGGAGGTAGGTAGGTAGGTAGGTAGGTAGTGTCGAGGCCCACTTCTACGGAAGGCCCCAAAGACCGTAGAGACAGAATGCCCCACGCTGACTGGTTGGCCCATCTTGGAGTCTGACTAAGCTACCATGCGAGACGGACGGACGGACGGACAATGTATCTGTTTACCCAAGTAAGGTCAGTGACGAAGGGAGAGAGATACGGCGGAGGGAAAGCGATGGGAAGCCGAAATGTGCGGTATTCGCTTTCGATTCCCAACGGACCTACCTGACCTGTTCCTATTTGCTTGCGGCGCGAGAAACATGCCGTGGTAGATAGATACACACAATACTAGGTATAACACAATGATGGCGGAAATTCGCCCAGTTCCAATTCCAGTTCCGGTCCTAGGCTTGCGGCTTCTCGAGCTTCTTTATCGCACTCCCGTTCTGCAGCCCCGACCGTTTGTGTCCTCACTTGGTACCTATGTATTGACTCACTCACCCACTCATGGTCCCGTCCCCTGTCTCTCGCTGGCTTCTGCAACGTACAAACCAGCCTCTCTCTGCCCTTCCTCTCTCTGCCCTTCCGCTCTCTTGTCTCTCCTCTCTCTTCTCTCCCTCTCCTTCGTTCATGCCTAAGATCGCCGGCTGCGTTTGGAGTGGCTTCTCTGTTTAGATTTGTAGGTTTGCTATGTTTCTTTCGAGAACTTGCTACACCTGAGTCAGACTACCTTCACTGGTGCGGCGTCCTCGCAAAGCCCGGTACGTCCACCCCGCTTGGTTTGCCCCGAGCGTATCCGTACTCTGTGTACTCCTTACGGTATACCCCTACCTAATGGGTGTATCCACCTGTACGCTATCTGTTCCCGTCCCACCCCAGTGTACTTTTGAGTTAGGTTCAAACATGTTGCGCTGCGACTAGAGAAACATGGAAGAAGAGAAAAAAAAAAAAAAGCCAGGCTGGCGGTTCCCAGTGTCCTCCGAATCTCGGGATTTATTCTGTCTCCTTGTTCCCGCTTACCCCAGTATTAATATCTTTTTTTTTAATTCCCTCTCTCTCTTCCACTCCTATGCACTGGCCAATTGTCGAACCACCCCCCCACTGATCTCATGTGAACACGATTACAGTATCCTATCTACACGCTCCGAAGCTTGGATTTCTCCGATTTGCCCCAATAACGGCCTTCCCGCGGCTGTTAGATCACCCCGAGTCCCCGTTCAGGCACATACACGGCTGGCCACACGGCAATCCCGCTAGTCATTATTTGTCCCTCCTCGACCGCTGAGAATCAATCTCTCCTTTGTTTTTCTTTCCTCCTTTTTTAGACAACCGTCACCTTTCGCAACCCCCCCCCCTTTACCTCGGTTCCCCTTGCGCAGCACTTCGGAATACCGCTGCTTCTGAGTCGCAACCCTTTCCCGAGCAGCCCAGTTGAGTCCGACGGCCCAACATGGCAGAACTCGACACTCTAGATATCGTCGTTCTGGCCGTCATCCTGCTGGGTACGGCCGCCTACTTCACAAAGGGCAAATACTGGGGTGTGGTCAAAGACCCCTACGCCAACGCCCTCGCCAACGGAAATGGAGCCAAGGCTGGTAAGACGAGAAACATACTGGAGAAGATGGACGAGTCGGGCAAGAACTGCATCATCTTCTATGGATCCCAAACTGGTACTGCCGAGGACTACGCCTCGAGGCTCGCAAAGGAGGGCAAGAGCCGCTTCGGTCTCGAGACCATGGTTGCCGACCTGGAGGACTACGACTACGACAACCTCGACTCCATTCCAAGCGACAAGGTCGTCATGTTCGTCCTTGCCACCTACGGCGAGGGCGAGCCCACCGACAACGCCGTCGACTTCTACGAGTTCATCACCGGCGACGACGTATCCTTCTCCGGCGACAACGACCCTCCTCTGAGTAACCTTAACTTTGTCGCTTTTGGCCTCGGTAACAACACCTATGAGCACTACAACTCGATGGTCCGCAACGTCACAAAGGCGCTCGTGAAGCTCGGCGCGAACAAGATCGGCGAGGCTGGCGAGGGCGACGACGGCGCCGGCACCATGGAGGAGGACTTTTTGGCCTGGAAGGACCCCATGTGGGCTGCCCTCGCCGAGAAGATGGGTCTGGAGGAGCGTGAGGCCGTCTACGAGCCCACCTTCAACATTATCGAGCGCGAGGGCCTCGATGCCTCCTCCCCCGAGGTCTACCTCGGAGAGCCCAACAAGATGCATCTCGAAGGCACCGCCAAGGGTCCTTTCAATGCCCACAACCCTTACATCGCCCCCATTGCCGAATCCAAGGAACTCTTCAACGTCAAGGACCGTAACTGCCTGCACATGGAGGTCGACATCAGCGGATCCAACCTGTCCTACCAGACCGGCGACCACATCGCCATCTGGCCCACGAACCCCGGCGAAGAGGTCGACCGCTTCCTGGACCTCATCGGACTCTCGGACAAGAGGCACTCCGTCATCAGCGTCAAGGCCCTCGAGCCCACCGCTAAGGTTCCTTTCCCCACGCCCACCACCTACGACGCCATTATCCGCTACCATCTCGAGATCTGCGCCCCCGTCTCCCGCCAGTTCGTTTCCACCCTCGCCGCCTTCGCCCCCAGCGAGGACATCAAGGCCAAGATGGTCAAGCTCGGTGGTGATAAGGATCTCTTCTCCGAGAAGATTGGTGCTCACTACTTCAACATTGCCCGTTTCCTGCACTCCGTTAGCGGCGGCCAAAAGTGGACCAACATTCCATTCTCCGCTTGGATCGAGGGTCTAACGAAGCTTCAACCCCGCTACTACTCCATTTCCTCCTCCTCCCTGGTCCAGCCCAAGAAGATCTCCATCACCGCCGTCGTCGAGAACCAGACGATCGCCGGCCGCGACGACCCCTTCCGCGGCGTCGCCACCCACTACCTCTTGGCCCTCAAGCAGAAGCAGAACAACGACCCTGAACCGAGCGCCTTTGGCATGACCTACGAGATCACCGGCCCCAGGAACAAGTACGACGGCGTCCACGTCCCCGTCCACGTCCGCCACTCCAACTTCAAGCTGCCCTCCGATCCCTCCAAGCCTATTATCTGTATCGGTCCCGGCACCGGTGTCGCTCCTTTCCGCGGCTTCATTCAGGAGAGGGCCAAGCTCGCCCGCGAAGGAGACGATGTTGGCCGGACGATTCTCTTCTTCGGATGCCGCAAGTCAACCGAGGACTTTTTGTACAAGGATGAGTGGGAGGTAAGAGAACCATCCCCCCCCCCTTCCCCCCCGCTTTTCCACGATCAAGAACCAGAAGCTGACCCTTTTCAAAGCAATACAAGAAGGACCTCGGCGACAAATTCGAGCTCATCACCGCCTTCTCCCGCGAGGGCCCTAAAAAGGTCTACGTCCAGCACCTCCTCAAGGAGCGCTCCGAGGAGATCAACAAGCTGCTCGAGAAGAAGGCGTACTTCTATGTGTGTGGCGATGCCGCCAACATGGCCCGCGAAGTCACCGCCGTTCTCGCTCAGATCCTGTCGGAGCAGCGCGGCATCTCGGAGGCCAAGGCCGAGGAGGTTGTCAAGAACATGAGAGCGGCGAACCAGTACCAGGTACGTTGGCGCCCCAGCTCAGTTGACTGCGCTAAGCCACGAGTGCTTGCTAACGATGACTCTAGGAGGACGTCTGGTCATAGACTTGGCCTTGGTCGCAATAGGCGAGGATTGCAAAGAACCAACAAATCGATGCGATTGGGGACAGCTGCGTCACGTTACGCGAAGTCGAGTCGGCGGGGAACGTGCGCACATCGTCTATATCAGCATGAGACGGCGTATGTCATGTGCATATTGGAACGGGGCGGACCAGAGTAATATCTCGTCGATGGGGTCTTTGGCCCCGGCCCGCCCTACCTCCCTCTCTTCAAGCGTTCTGTCCACCTCCGGAGCGGCAGACGTGTTCGAGGAGCGGCAAAAGCGGAGCAGGACAAGGAGTGGAGGCCGGGAGTTTATATTTGGTTCCATTTGGCATACCCACCGCTCTTTTGAATTTTACGCTGGTCTTCTCCCTTGGAGTCTGTACCACAGATGCTTCGCTCAGATTATAGACAGTCCTTTTTTATTCATATAAAGCTTTCTCCGCTTCATCTTTTCAATCGCCACGTGTCCTGCGTCGTCCACCAACCTTCCTATCCGGCTAGCTCAAAGCAAAGGGGGAGGCGCGTGCGTGCGTACGCGCGCGAGAGAGATATGGAGAGAGAGAGCGGTCAAGAGAGTGGTGCCTAGTAGGGCCGGCAGGTGCAACAGGTAGCAAAGGTTCGTTCTCCACGGGATATCGCCTCTCACATCCTTCCTCTCCCTTGAACCACTTCCAAAAGAGGGGGTAGCGACGGAGGAAGCCAATCATATCGCGGGGTGCCCATCCCAAGGTCACTGATCACTTGTCAGATTGGAAGGGGGAGGGAGGGGAACCACAACCCGCTGCGTCCGCTGCGTAGGCGCGATGACACGCCTCTGTGCTCTGTGCGTGATTCCTGCTGTCACCCGGTGCATTCAACAGAGAGAGAGAGAAAAAGAGAGAGAGAGAGATTTGGTCGATGCACTGTCGAGTCGTGTGGTGGGAAGAACGAGGGCCACCAACCAGCGTGGCGGAACGTAAACCGGAACAGATGCCACAGCTCCCCCGCAACTGTCCCCTCTGTTCGTACGGGCAGCCCACAGCCAAATTGCGAACACATCGGTGAGTCGAATCGGTGACCGGGGGGCGTTGGTGATGCTGGGGAAGCTCGAGTAATAATCAAATAACCTCTCCAGGTTCCGTGCCGCTCCCCTCTTCCTCGCCCTCCTCTTTCTCCTCAGGTTTGCCTCCAGCGCCACCGTGAAGTTGGGGATCATGGGAGAAGAAACCCCTCTGGCCGGCATGGGTTTATGTCCCCCCTTCCCCCACGCAGAAAACTTCCGATCCCAACCAAGATTGCTCGATCCGATCTGCTGTAGCGTGGGGACGAACATGATGCAAGACCAGGGGGTGGGGAGGGAGGGGAAGCAACAAGCAAACGAGGGGAACCAACACGTCCGGGAATATCAATGTTAGCCAATGGGCAAAACCAGGTGGGCGCCAGAAAAACACACCCCGCGCTGTTCAAGATGGATTTCGTAACGGGTATGGCATCCCTGAGCCGTCGCCTCCTCTTTTTCTTTTCCCCTGAGCCCCGTGTACTCATTGTCTATCCGACCGGGCCCCGTCATCCCCATCGAGAACGCAGAGACTCGGCATTAGAAGCTAACCGCATCTTGGCGGTGGAGGTTCCAAGGAAAGTGTTCGAGACGTGGCAAGTCGCTGAAGCAGGGCGTGAAATGGCACAGAAAAGCGGGCGGGACTGACTGGTCCGCGTTCTTCCGGATCATCGTCCGTGTCTGAGTCCCGATTTGTGTCTTGTTTGTCAGAGGGGGGGGGGGGGGGCTGCTTCATCGACTGATCACTTGTACGTCCGCTTCCTGCCCCCCCTCTTTTTCAATCAAGAGGATTCCCTTATGTAGTTGTGCAGCCGAAGCAGTAGAGGCAGGATATAGCGCGTGATGTGCAGCAACACTCCCCACTCCCGCATTTCGTTGCAGGTTGCCATGACATGCTGGTGATGCCATCTTATTCTCATCTGCAGCTGCAAGATTGACCTCTGCCCCAATCAGGCTGCATCCTGGCAGCCCAAGTCTTATTCACTTGCTTACCGCCACTTTGGACGACGGAGATCCAAAAACGCCTGTCGTCTTGACAGTTGCTTTGCAAAAATGTGGCTGCTCGATTCCGGACACCGCCTGAAGCGAGGGGGTACTTCGCACTGGGCCCTCAATTTCCCGGTGTGTGCCAAAGGATCGGAACATCTGGATTGGCTGCTCGCTACAGTACTGGTTGTTCGGAGGAGCCGACGCGGGTGAAATTAGTGAGAGAAACATGGGAAATAAGGGCAGCAGGACGTGTGGAGGCCCCGATGATACTGCCACATAAAATCTTCAGCCTCCTCAACTCTCTTGCAACCTCGATCCAGGAGGTGTCGCACTCCAATCCGCCGCAAAAGAAACCAGGCCGGTGCCCCTTGTAAATCTTGGAGTCCGCTTCGTCTCATAGTGTAGGTAGATGGAGAGAGACGACGCCATCTCCTTTCAAACGCCCCATGATATTGCTTTTTCCCCCATCGATACTAGCAGGGAAGGAGCATGCTGGCCTTCAATTTGGGGCCAAACGCAGGGCGCCTATTCAACTCGGAAGCACACGTCTGGCTTGTTCCGCGGTACTCTGGGGTGAAGAGATGGCCTGAAGACCTCATGGTTGGACGGATTGCCTGTTTGATGTGTGTGAATGTTGCCATCGGCCCACGGCAGATGGTCGTCCTAAAGAGCTGCTTGTCAACCCTATTTCGAAACCGGCAGACGGAACGTACCCTGGATCACCCTCATGATAGCATGAACATGGACAAGAATCCAGGGATTCGGAACGGCTCGCCTTCCAGGTATTCTTCTGCCATGTGCCTCACAAGTTGGTCTCAGGTACCCGACACGCCATGTCTGGATACTTTGCGCTTCCTCCAACGCCAACGCTCCGGATCACGCCAGCTTCAGGCCATTATGAGATGCAGGCCACATGCTTCATAATCCGAACGCGGCTAGGGTCTGTTTCTTTCTCAAGTGAAAGATTCTCAACAAAAAAACAAAACAAAAAGAAAAGGCAAGAGGCCGATCGCCGTAGAAGAACCGCCTGCGGTCACCAAGCTGCAGATAACTTCCATCCGCCACCAATACCGGAGGGTTCGAGTTGGCTGCTTCGTCTCAGAAGCGGGTTGAACCCTTGATCCCAGGGATCGAGACGGCTAGTGGTCCGCCGGCCAGTGAAGTTCCAGAACATGCGTCCGAGGTGGTGGTGGGTGTCGGGCGTGTCTTCCCAAACCGAGTGTTACAGGCGATGATGCGGTTGCCGGCAGCTATTGGTTCGAAGTAAACACTTGGCTCGGTGGTGATCAACCATGGTTTGCTTGTTGGGCCTCTCCCCCAAGAGAGAGACATCAGACAGCCCGATTTTCTGAATCTCGGCCGGCGAGTTTCCATTCTCGACGCTAACCCTGTCTCAGATATCAGTGGAAAGAAAAGAAACAAGTTGAGTGGATCAGCACTTTATGACAACCACGCTTGGCTGCAGGGCAAAGTAGCGGGCCGCAAAGCAACGGAAGAGAGCAGCCTCCATAAAGACAAGCAGTGTTTCCTCCTCGACCGCCTCATCATCTCCTTATTAGTTCGGAGAATGTTATCCAGATAAGATTTTTTTTCCTTGCCCAATCGATCTTTTTGTGGGTTGAGCGGTTATCCGGTATTATTATGACAAACAGACGGCGCATAGCGGTTACACTCTAATATTGAATTTCCTTGTCAACTTGGGCACTTGCAGCTTCGTTTCTGGGGACATACGTTGAAGAAACGGTTCGACACAGACGCACGTTGCGTATTAATCGCACATACCAGGTCGTTGGAAGAAGCTTCGGCATTGGCTCTGGGCGATATAACGAAAGAGTAGATTTGAATTCTTAACCCACGGTTTGATCAGCTATATTGTTCTAATTTGCAGACACATACTGACACAACTTGCAGACTCTCTTCGTCGTTTTCAGAGATAACACCCAAGCATCACCGGTATCGGTGGTTCAGCGGTTACATAACGACGAACACCAAACTGAATCCTCGCGGATCTATCGGATTGAAAGATCAGGAAGAAACCCCTGGTTCTTCTGCTTGGTTTTGGAACAACGGAACCCAAATAGTTGCCGTTATAACGCAACCAAAGCACTTCCGCGACATCTGGCCCGGAAATAACGTCGTATTATCACGTGTTCCTCGTTATTATCGGTTCAGGGATCGTCGGCCTACTTCATACTACTCTCAATTCGAAGCAGACATAGTTCCGAAGAAGGACTGCACTGCCTGCTCCCTGTTGTTTGTCGCGATAACCTTCCTTCTCGAGAAGAAGCATTGACGCGGCAGAGGACTCTGTACTGCCGAGGAAATATCGATAACGAGGAAACTGTAAAAAAAAGAAAAAGTAACAGCAATTCGGTGACTTGGGTACAGACAGATTTAGGATCATTTCCAAGGTAAGACCGCCTGCTTCTCCTTGCCCTGGCTTCCTAGTGGCGGAAGGAATGGATGGATACTTCAGGGCAAGTTGCTAACACGAGGAAGTAGCAAAGCACAAGTCTAGTTCAAGTGCCCGCAAGGCTTCTCCTCCCCTTCTCAGTTCGACTCAGGCTTGCAGTGCCAAATTCTCATATTCTCCGCCTACATCGTCACCGCGCTTGTTCCTCCCCTCGTTGGCATATCTCCCCCACAGCAAGCATTTTCCAGTCCCTCCTTCCAGCTGTGCCATCAAACCGATTCGAGGCCAAGAAGGAGAGAGAAAGAATTCTGAGGTAATCTCTCCCCTCCCTCCTCTGCCTGTCCTTTATCTACCCCCTTTTACCATCATCTCTTCTCCCTCCTCCGTCCATTCTCTCCACCACAGCATCACCACCACACTTCTTCCACCACACAGTCTCTTCGACTCCGGATTGCTCCCGATAGCTTCTTCCATCTTTTTACTGATCACTCGCTTCTTCACAGAGTCTTTGGTAACAACATTTGCCATTGTTGACGTTGTCCGAGCCCCCCCTCCTGGTTACAAGTCTCTGTTCATCCACGGACAGCAAAGGTGTGTGCAACGACGTTCAGGTCCTGAACCGATAAGCCCCATTTCCAAGATTATTGCCCTCCTTCGAACTTCTTCTGGTCTCTTCCTAGACTCCCCGAGGTTATCTTTCATCTCTCTACCGAGCCTAAAACGTTTCCTTGGGCTCGAAATCCCCCGAGAGCCATCCTACAACCACATGCCCAGTCTCTCTTTCCAACATCTCCTCTACTAGAGAACCCTGGCCACCATCATAGCTATCTGCATTGCGCTCTTCATACGTCCGCAAATTTCGGGCCTTGCCAGCTAATATTCAAGCAGCTTCGTTACGCGGCAGCCCAACGATTCTTCTTCGACCTTGCAAGCCACTGGCCTCGTTTGAGTAGGTCTACAACCTCTGTCCACACTACCCGCAAACTTTATGTACACTCTCTTCATTGCTACTCCGCCTCTTTACCTTGATGTCTTTCCTTTCGATGGGCGCATTTTCTCTCAAAAATGGATCGTTGACAGCCGTTTTCTAGACTTCAGACATGACTATGTCTTATCAGACCCACACCATGGACCCAAAGCACCCCATTGCTTTTGCCGGTGCTGGCAGCCACCATATGCCCGGAAATCACGTCACGCACTTCTCTGAGAATCAATTGCCCGGCATGATGGGCAGCGTTGACAGCTTGAATAGCGCCATTAGCCAGTTCCAAGGCATGACCTTGGGCAACGGCATGTCACACAACGGCAGCGGTATGGGACAGATGGCTGCTGCCCACGCATACATGCTTCCCCAGGACTACATCCTCGCTTCTCATCTGCCCTCTACCATGGGAATGGATCAACTCCCTCAGGGTCCATATGGCCCCGCTGCCGGCGGCTACTTGGCGGCTCCTGGACAATTCAGCCCTTACGTTCCTTACCCAATGATGCCATTCACCCCTGGCCGTGCTGTCAGTGGTAATGCGGCTCTCCAGGACCGCACCAACCGAGGTCGCAATGACCTGCCCGGCCTCGAAAACCGTCGTCATAGTGGTGGCTCTTACACCACCACCGAGTCTGCTCCCACCACTCCTTTCTACAACGGTGGTAGTAAAAACGACAAGGTTCCTCGCGTCGCTGCACTCGATCGTTCGACCTACACCACGCCTTCTCCTCAGCAGGTTGGTGGCAATATCTTTGTTGAACCTGCTGCCAAGCACAGCGTCATCAATATCCCCGTTGACCGCAACTTGGACGAGCTTCTCAAGAAGGATCCCGCTGTACCCAAGGCTGTTCCCGCTGTCTTCACCCCTGCCACGCAGATGAAGACCTTGGACCAAAGCTTGGAGAACCGCATTCCTGGCAACCGCAACGTTTACATTCGTGGTCTTCATCCCACCACTGACGACGATCTCTTGTTTCGTTTCGCAGCCCGCTTTGGCAACGTAGAGACGTCCAAGGCCATCATTGATACATCCACAGGTGCCTGCAAGGGGTTAGTTTAACTTACGCGTTTAGGTGCCTTTTTTGTTTTGCTGATGAGATTTCAGCTTTGGTTTTGCCAAATTCTATGATGCCCGCGACTCTGAAATGTGTATCCGAGGCTTCCATCGTCTGGGCTATGAAGTTGGCTTCGCTCGGGTAAGCGCAGGCCTGGTACTCCACCCTTCTACATGGCTGACGTTTTGAACAGGAATCATTCAACTCTCGCCTCAAGGCCGAGGGTGACGAGGGCTCTACAAACTTGTACATTTCCAACCTTCCCAAGAGTTTGACCGAGAATGTGAGTTTGCTCTACTCATTTGCCTGCCTGGCATCGTTTATACTTGCTGACAACCCCAGGACCTCGGCGATATCTTCAGAGGCTATCACATCATGTCTTCCAAGATCCTTCGTGATAGCATGGGCAATAGCCGTGGTGTTGGTTTCGCTCGGTATGTGGATATGCCGCAATCTCTGGGTAATGGGATTTAACAAGATTGCAGTTTCGAGTCTCGCGACGTGTGCGATGCTGTCATTAAGCAGTTCAACAGCATCCCCATCGGCGAGGAGGGAATGGTGATGAACATCCGTTATGCCGATACTCCTAGCCAGAAGGAGCTCAAACGGGTGACCGCCGAGCGCCGTCAGTTCCGTACCAACGAGTACAACATCGGTGCATACGGCACTCCCCTTGTTGGCATCCAGCCTAACATGTACAACCAGCCGGCCTGGAAGCGTGCCCTGCACGCTACCGTCAACACGTGAGTGTGGTTGAAATTCAAATTTGGATTTGTGGTAACTGATTGTCGCCAGCGGCTACGCACCTCGCTCCATGACTGGCGGTCTTGATCGAATGGGCAAGATGGTCAAGTCTGATGGCTACCAGGCGGGCACTGTTCAGGGAATTCCCCAGTACGGTGACCACCCTCGCCATTGGAGCATTCTTCTTGACTAACTTGCTTGTTCAGGTCACCTGCTGCGAACCCTGTTGCCGACACCGTGTCTGACGACAGCGACGAAGGCGTAACGATCCATGCCGACTCGGCCACCCCCGTCATCGTCAGCACTCAGTCTTCGCCAATTTCGAAAAAGGAGCATAAGTGAACTAGACTTATCAGGAGCATTTGAATCTTCGGGGCAAATCATTGGTCCTTTGTTGCGTGGGATTCGGGGCATTCTGCGTCACAACACATGATAGTATGGTTTTGATCAAGGAACATTTTATGCTCTGAGGTAGTTGATACTCTAGGAGCGCGGAACTCGCATAGGCCAGCTTTAGTTCTTTTTGTACCTTAAGTCAGCTTTTTGGGAGGCACGAAATCCTCACGGCGTTATTTCATTCTTTGCCACAAATTCACAACGTTGTCTGTTGAGAACAACTTTTGCAAGTCCTATCAAGTACACTGAGCGTTGCACCTCGGGTTAATGCAGCAATTACGCCATAGCTGCACCATGGCGTGTAAACGGAAGTGCTGTAGGATGATAGCGAAGAGTTCATCATGTCATCATATCTATTGATGGCTTATGCACCGTCTGCTACTGCTAGTCTCGAAAACTTTTGGGTATCAATGTCATCGTTTTCCTTGCCACTCTTTGATGCATCCTCTCCCTCTCTGCTTGCTGATGGCTCAGTAGGTGCCTCGTCGACAACTGAACCCTCGCTTTCTTCCTCGTCGTCTTCTTCGGAGCCATATTCTTCGTCCTCATCGCCGCCAGGTTCACCTTCATCGCCCTTGGTTGCAGCTTGCTCCTGGATGGCCTTTTCCAGGTCCTTGGCCATCTTTTTTGTGAAACCTGAGGCCTCCAATGTTGCATCGATTCTTTTGGCGCCGCCCTTACCAACCGTCTTCTTGGCGTCCTTGTAGAACGGTCCTGGGGTTGTGCTGGTGAAGTGAAATCGCTTTTCAAAGAAGCGCTTGATGCAGTTGACGTCCCGATCAAAATACATTTCTGCGTTTTGGTGATCCATCGAAATCATTTGCGGGAAGTCAATGACTACCGGAATCAACTTAATGACCTCTTCCTCTCCTTCATCCGTTTTTGTGGTGGACGTCTCCTCCTTAATGAGAATGTTGAACTCGTTGTAATCGCCGTGGATGAGTCCATGCTTGGCCAAGCGGAGGAGCAAGTCGATCAGCTCGGAATAGAGGGCGGCGGGGTCTGGAATTGAGGAGATTTGGCGTAGGGGAAACGAGTCGATAAACGACATGACGATGGTGTGCCTGTTCTGGGCGATGGGTTCGGGGACGGGGAAACCCTCCTCTTTGAGAGCCTTCATAAACGCAAATTCTTTCATTGCCGCGAGCCTTGAGAGATACATCCACGACCCGGACTGCTTGTTCTTGAGGTAGTCTCGGTTCGACTTGACCGTCCGGAAGGAAATTCGGCCCAGTCTGTGGATTTTGAGGATACACTGCACACCTCTCTCGTCGGCCACCATGACTATATCGCTCTCCTTGCCGACGCCGACTCTGCTGCCGACGCTATATACTTCCTTACGCGTCGAGTACGTGTGCATCGCGAGGTAGTCAAGACCGCCATAGGTGAGACGGTAACCATCGTACTTAGCCTCCTTGACCTTGGCGATGAGGCCAACCTTGGCGAGATTCGAGATGGACCGGTGGACGCCGCTTGTGCCGCCGCGTAGACGCGAAAGTTTCTCAATGAGGGGCGTCGGGACCAATTCGTGGTTTTTGGTGCCTTGTTCGACCTGAGGACATGTAAGTGGGCTGGAGGGGTCATGGAGGGGTAAGGAGTCGAACCGCTGCGAGGACGCGCCAGTCCTCCGCGGCCAAGTGGCGCAGTGCTTTTGTATCCAAATGCATTTTGAGACGTTTCGATCGCTATAGCAGAGGTTTGCGAAGTCGGGCTAACGTCAGTTTCCTTTACTTTGTCGGTGGCAGAAATCTACGACTTCGATGATGAACTTCATCAACCCCACACCTACTGGAAAAGTTGGTGGGAGGACCATCCATCGATAAGGCAGCGCCAAATGGTTGGAGCATGCGGGTCACCGCCTTCCAAATATGGAACAGATGCTGCTTGGGCCCACATGGCCCGGAGCTTTCATTTTCCCGAAACCGTTTGCAGGCGGCAAGGCGCTCGCGTAACCGGGGAGCTTCGACTCGTTGCTTAGCTTTACAAAGCTACCACTATCTTCCATCCCTCACGATTCGAACCACCCGCGAACCTATCCTCTCCATCCGCATACCATCGATCCGATTTCCCTTTCCTGACGAGCTACAGAAACATCCGCGCTCATTCTTGACCGAAATCTCGAGGACGCACATACCCCGCAAAGAGTCCACACACATACGTCAAGATGGCGCAGGACAGCGAGAAGCCTACCGCTGCCGACAAGGGCAAGGGAAAGGCCGTGGAGGACAACAAGAAGGAAAAGCCCCAAACCAACGGCAAGAAGGAGGATGAGAAGATTATCGACTGTGAGAGACGTTTTGGACATAATCGGGAGAGTGGAGGGGCTAACTATTTGCAGCCGCGGAGGAGCTCAGCGAGGAGGACCAACAGCTGAAGAACGAGCTGGACATGCTCGTCGAGCGCCTGACGGTGTGTTGCACCACATTGCCATCTTTTACATCGATGTCTAGACACTGATCATTCGCTACAGGAATCCGATGCGTCCCTCTACAAGCCAGCCCTGGAGGCCATGAAGACCTTCATCAAGACCTCGACCTCGTCGATGACGGCCGTGCCCAAGCCCCTCAAATTCCTCAGACCACACTACGAGACGATGACGAAACTGCATGAGGAGTGGCCGGCGGGCGAGAACAAGACTTCGCTCGCAGACGTCTTGTCAGTAATCGGTATGACGTATTCTGACGAAGACCGACAAGACACTCTCAAGTATCGCCTCCTGGCACCCTCATCTGATATTGGTTCGTGGGGCCACGAGTACACCCGGCACTTGGCCTTGGAGATTGGCGAGGTCTATGGAAAACGGATAAATGCCGACGAGCCAACAAAGGACTTGGTCGACCTGGCCCTGATCCTCATCCCGCTGTTCCTGCAGAGCAATGCCGAGGCCGATGCCGTGGATCTGATGAGCGAGCTTGAGATCATCGACCAGATCCCGAATTACCTCGACGAGAACACCTATGGTCGCGTGTGCCTGTACATGGTGAGCATGGTCAACCTGCTCACCTATCCCGACAACGAACTTTTCCTCAAGACGGCACACGACATCTACCTGACATACAAGGAGTACGCCCTGGCAATGACGCTTGCCATCCGCCTAAACGACATTGAGCTCATCAAGGCCGACTTCGAGAAAGCCGAGGACCCGGCTCTGAAGAAGCAGCTTGCCTTCCTGATTGCGCGGCAGCGCATCGTCCTGGACGTACCCGCCAACGATGCTGACTCTCAAGCGATTGTCGAATGCTTGTCGAACCTTAAGTTGTCCGACCACTTCAAGGCCCTTGGCAAGGAGCTCAACATTCTGGACCCCAAGACGACCGAGGACATTTACAAGAGCCATCTGGAGAGCAGTCGCGTTGCGGGCATGACCAACCTTGACTCGGCTCGCCACAACTTGGCGGCTGCCTTTGTCAACGCATTCGTCAACGCCGGTTTTGGCAACGACAAGATGATGTTGGTGGAGCAGGATAAGGAGAGCTGGGTGTGGAAGACCAAGGGCGACGGCATGATGTCGACTGTCGCTTCTCTGGGTACTCTGCTTCTTTGGGATGTTGAGGCTGGCCTGGATAAGATCGACAAGTACACATACGCCGCGGAGCCCGAGATTCTGGCCGGCTCGATGCTTGCTATTGGCATCATGAACTCTGGGGCCCGTGTCGACTCTGAGCCCGCCTTGGCTCTGCTGGGCGACGAGGATAAACTCAACCACAAGAATCCTCTCGTGAGGACGGCCAGCATAATGGGTCTTGGTCTTTCCTATGCCGGATCGAACAACGAGCTCCTCTTGGAGCTGCTGTTGCCCATCATCACTGACTCTTCTCAGGAGATGCAAATCTCTGCCATGGCTGCTCTGTCGTGCGGCCTCATTTTTGTTGGGTCCTCGAACCCTGAAATCAGCGAGGCCATCGTCACCACTCTGCTTGACGACGAGCGCAAGAACCAGCTCACCGACAAGTGGACTCGTTTCCTGGCTCTCGGTCTCGGTCTGCTCTTCTTCGGTCGTCAGGAGGAGGTGGACGTGATTCTGGAGACCCTGAAGGCCGTGGACCACCCGATGGCGAAGCCGACGGCTGTACTGGCCGAGATTTGCGCCTGGGCCGGTACTGGCGCCGTTCTGAAGATCCAGGAGCTCCTGCACATCTGCAACGAGCACATTGAGGACTCGGACGAGAAGAAGGGCGACGAACTCCTCCAATCCTACGCTGTGATTGGCATTGCTCTTGTGGCTATGGGAGAGGAGGTCGGCCAGGAGATGGTTCTTCGGCAGTTCGGTCACCTCATGCACTACGGCGAGCCTAACATCAGGAGAGCGGTGCCGCTGGCCATGGGCCTGATCAGCCCCAGCAACCCCCAGATGAAGGTCTACGACACGCTGTCGAGATACTCGCACGACAACGATAACGAGGTGGCCATCAACGCCATCTTCGCCATGGGTCTTTTGGGCGCAGGCACGAACAATGCCAGACTGGCTCAGCTGCTCAGACAGCTGGCCAGCTTCTACCACCGCGACCAGGAGTCCCTCTTCATGGTGCGGATTGCGCAGGGGTTGCTGCACATGGGCAAGGGAACGATGTCGGTCAACCCATTCCACACGGACCGCAACGTCCTCTCGCGCGTGTCAACGGGTGGTTTGTTGGCGGTGCTGGTTGCTATGATCGACGCCAAGCAGTTCATCACGTCCAACTCACACTACCTGCTCTACTTCCTGGTGACAGCGATGCACCCCCGCTTCTTGGTGACATTGGACGAGGACCTGAAGCCTCTGAAGGTGAACGTCCGCGTCGGTCAGGCAGTGGATGTCGTAGGCCAGGCGGGTCGCCCCAAGACCATCACTGGCTGGCAGACACAGAGCACGCCAGTTGTTCTGGCGTACGGCGAGCGTGCCGAGCTTGAGGACGAGCAGTACATCAGCTTGAACAGCACACTAGAGGGCCTGGTCATTCTCAAGAAGGTAAGTGTTGGGTGAAGACTTGTCATAACGACACTGAATGGTGCTGACTGTGAACAGAATCCTGACTGGGAGGAGGACAAATAGATGGCTTTGGGGGTATTGGGGGGGGGGGGGGGGGGATCGTAGGTTCAGCTTTGAGACTGGGACACGATATACTGTATAGTAATTCTACGTCTATGAGTGGCATTCGGTATGGCATCCGACACGACAGATGGGATCCCACATGAATAGACGGATCAGCTAGTGCAATGAAAAGGCGTTCAAGTTTGTTACGACGGTTCCAGTGCATCGCCATATCCAAAGTTTTGATGGATGGCTCGTGACGAATAGTTTTGGTAGATGGGCGGTGAGATAGGCTCGGTTCAGCGAAGGGTAGTTAAAGATGGCAACAGAGGGGTAATCTTGACCCAACGACGTTCGTCTTGCCCCACATGGAAAATGTTGCTGGTACGAGCAGGCATGTCTTTAACCCCAACGTGTCCAAGGACAGGAGTTGGATATTGAAAAAGTCGGTGTCATATAGGCGAGCCGAGGCATGTCAAGAACAAGGTGGCATATTTGCAAAGATAGCATCGAGATAGTGGCCCTGTTAGATAGACACTGGGCGAGAAAGAAAGACGTCTTTGCTTGTACGTAATGGATGTCAAACCGGCCATGACGGGATGTTGCTTGTAGCGCGAGGGACGGGGATGATTGCAACATGACATGGGGCCACTGGATATGCGAGGGGCCCCCGCGGTCTCGGCCTCCCCCCTCTTCCACCACACCTAATGCTGATGAAGGTTGTAGTGTAGTCATGGAAGGGCGCGGCGACACGGAGGTCGCCCGGGATCCCGGTCGCCACGGCAGAACTGGAGGAGGTCGGCCGCCTGTCCTGGCTGGCATGTATGGTGCAGAATTGGAGGTATGTTCGTTCGTCCGTAAGTCTAGCCAGGAACGGCTTAAGCGAAGGACCCTTGGAAAGGAGCTTCGTTCCACTTCCATTCGTTCTTGCATGCACCGGTCCACAGGATGCGCCTCTATTTCCGTATTTCTAGATGTTTTCTTGTTCTTCTTCTCCTTTTTTCTTTTCTTTTCCTTTCTACTGATGGCCTTACTCTCCAGCTTGTGACTCGGGAAACCTGTACCTACACCAACCGGTCTCGCATCTTGGAAGGTGTTGGAGTCGCCGATGATACACCGGTCTCGGCACACCGCACACATTCTCCACAGCATTGACCACAACGTTGACTCACGTCAGATCCGGGATACGCAGTGCCGGAACAAGAGTAGATCATTCGATAGCGTAACCTCGCGAGTTTCAGACGCTATTGCTGTCGATCTTTGGACAGTCGGAAAGTGGAACAAGGCTCGATCAGCCCCGAACCTCGATCCAAGACAGTGACCTATCTGGGTTTCGCTGATTGTATTGCAACTTACATCAACATAACACAACTGGTCTGTGGCACAAAACCGACACCATGGGCGACGATCGCAGCATTCCTATCAAGGCGTCTTCGAGCCACGACTTTGTCACCCAGCTCAGCTCCTCGTTCCGCGTCGGTACACCACGGGCACAGGAAATATTGGCCAGGGATCTGGCAGAGTGCTCAGACGAGGAACCGCCTGACGAGAACGACGACGATGCTATCGGCTCCGTCTCCCAGTCCGAATCAGAAGAGGGTCCTCTCTTCTACCGGCGGCCTAGCGGTGTTGCCTTTGGCACCTCTCGGCCCGTCATGAACCCCCAGACACACGCAGTCGAAGAACAGCCGGTTCTCACCAGGGTCGAGAAGAAGCAGTCGCGCGACGCAGAGCGGAGTCTTCTCCGGGATAACCACATCCTACCGCCCAAGAACCCGAGGACGGACCATGAGCCATTCTACCGCCGCGCCTACAGACGCCTGTTCAGCACCAAAGTTCCGCTCGAGCCTCACGACGAGGAGGCGCCGCAGGTGGTCGTCTGCAGGCCCACCGAATCGACACCTCTGCTGTCTGGTACTGCCCCGGCATCAGGCGCTGATGGCCACGAGCACCTCAACGAGCAGTGGGATGCGGCAGTCGCAATGGACCAGCTCCGCACCACCTGGCAGCGCGAGACCAAGACCATTGTCCAGTATGCCAGCCCGCTCATCGTCACCTTCATGCTGCAATACTCGATCAACGTAGTCGCCATCTTTGCGGTCGGACGCATCGGCAAGATGGAGCTTGGCGCCGTGAGCCTGGCTTCCATGACGGCCACCATCACTGCCTACGCGCCTTTCCAGGGACTCGCGACGAGCCTCGACACCCTCTGCGCGCAGGCGTACGGTTCAGGTCACCGCCATCTCGTCGGGCTCCAGTTCCAGCGCATGACGTACTTCATGCTCATGTGTTTTGTCCCTATCGCCGTTTTGTGGTTCTTTGCCGAGGCAGTGCTGAGCCTGATCATCCCGGAGCCCGAATCGGCGCGGCTAGCGGGACAGTACCTGCGGGTGATGATCCTGGGCGGGCCGGCCTTTATCTGCTTCGAAGGCGGGAAGCGGTTCGTGCAGGCGCAGGGTCTATTCCAGGCGACAACGTGGGTTCTCCTGATCGCGGCACCCATCAACATCTTTCTGAACTGGCTGTTTGTCTGGAGGTTGGGATGGGGCTTCGTCGGGGCTCCAGCCGCCGCCGTCTGCACGCAGAACCTTTTACCGCTGCTGCTGTTCCTCTACGTGCGCTTCGTCAACGGGTACCAATGCTGGGGCGGTTTCAGCAAGCGTGCTTTCACCAACTTGGGCCCCATGCTTCGCCTGGCGCTGCCGGGCATGGTCATGATCGAGGCCGAATACATGGCCTTTGAGGTCCTCACTTTGCTCTCAAGCCACTTTGGACCGTCGTATCTCGCGGCGCAGAGTGTCGTGTTCACGCTGTGTGCCATTACCTACCAGATTCCATTCCCTGTGAGTATCGCAGCGTCGACACGAATCGCCAACCTCATTGGTGCCGGGTTGGTGGACGCAGCCAAGACTACTGGCAAAGTGGTAAGCTTGCCTTGGCGCTTTTCGTTTCGGATGCCGGGGGAAGCCCCGGTTCCAGGAATAGCATGTATCTGGAAGAGACGCTGACCGGTTCGATAGGCGTTCGTTGCGGCACTGATTGTGGGCATCTTCAACGTCATCTTGTTTAGCAGCTTCCGGTTCCACCTGCCGCGACTGTTCACCAGCGACGAGGAGGTCATCGCCATCGTGGCCGACGTGCTCCCGCTGTGCGCGATGATGCAGGTATTCGACGGCCTCAGCGCAGGAGCCCACGGGCTACTTCGCGGCATCGGCCGCCCGTCTATTGGCGGGTATGCCACCATTTCGGTGTACTACTTCATTGCTCTCCCTCTGTCTTTTGGGACGGCGTTCGGCCTGGGGTGGAAGCTCAAGGGCCTGTGGCTGGGTGTCACGATTGGGCTTGCGTTGTAAGTATCAAGTCCCCTCCCTTGAAACACCGATTCTCGAAAGTTGCCGAAGATGGGATGAGAGAGGAGGGGCAAGAGATACATATGCGGATCTCGACTGACTTTTGACAGGGTCTCATTGATTGAATATTCGTTTGTGTACTTTAGCGACTGGCACAAGGCGGCCAAGGAGGCAGACGCGAGGAACCAGGCCGAGTAAAGCAAGACATCTTGGCTGGTGTTTTCTTTACGATGCGTCACCTGCAGGGATATTCACTTTGTCTGGGTACGAGAGTTATGGTTTAATGCCGGTTGCTAAAAAGTATACATTGAAGTATACCTGCGCGCATGAATGCATATAGCAAAAAAGGCGCATGCAGGAACATTGCGTTTACTTATATTGGATAGTGCCATATCGCATCTGAGAACGTCTGTATCACGGCTTTTGTTCTTTTGTTTACTTTTCGTCTCGACATATGCGTCGAAGGCACGACGACATGACACGATACGTAAGGCGGCTTCTCGACCTGTTCATGCCAGAAAAGGCAATCGACGACATGCCACCGAACATGTCTTGTGACGTTGTACAAAATGCCCGCCCAGACGGGGACGGACGTCTGTGCCCCCCCTTCCATCGCAATGATGTTTTTCTTGCATGTCAAGGACCGTCTAGTGGCCAAAGCAGCACGAAACAAATACCTAATCCCATTGTGGTCCATCGTGGTGGGTGGGGGAGCGGAGAGATTGGGGGACAGCGACAATAATACTCCGTAGCGGCAAGCAGATAACCAATCTTACCTAATACTATGTACGATAGTATGCGGCCGAAGTTTATGACCCCTGTTAGGTAACTAACGTTTACCCCCCTACACAGGACTTCACTTTTGGTGAATATTCCCCCCCTATTATGATATCAGCTGTGGGGGGTAACATCATAGGGGTCATTAACTTCCCCCTGCCACCCTGTACAATGTATGAGCGGACACTCAGACAGCATCCCCGGGGGGAGGCCCAATGGGGTGAGCAGGGGTGTGAGTGGAGCTGCATTTTCCAATGTGGTCGCGCGTTGGAGCTTGTGGTCTTTTTTTGTTTTCGCCGCCTTTCGGCGACTCACCAGAAACCCCCTCCATCCCATAAAATCCTCGTCCAGAAGACGCTTCGCGTTCGCATCCTACACTCTCGTAATCCCGCACCTTTTTACGAAACGGGAGCAGCTCCAGTTCGGCTCCCAAAGTTTTGGAACGTTTCTTAGGTATATTTACTTATAAAGGTAGGGCTGCCAACCCCATTGCGCGCGCGCTCGCAATTTTACCCACTGCAACCAGCAACACCGAACACAGTAGATTAGGCATTGAGGTTGGAGGCTGACACCGTGACCGACGCAGAGAGAGACCAGACGAGCAACAGACATGGCGACCACTACGACGACGACCACCACGAGCAACGAGGCCATCACGGCCGAGTCTATCCTGCGCCTCTTCCCCGACATCGACACCAGCACCGAGGCCCTCACCGGTCACGACGCCGAGCAGATCCGCCTCATGGATGAGGTCTGCATCGTGCTGGATGAGAACGACAAGCCCATCGGCAGCGCCAGCAAGAAGGCTTGTAAGTGCTCCCCCCCCCCCCGGTAAGTTGAGTCACCAGGACCCAAGTATTACCTCCCAATAGGGTATTGCTTGAATGTTCGTGTTAAAACACTGTGGGGCTCAGGACATAGCAAATACTCGTGCGCAATGCGTGACGCGGGATGAACCCAGTAAAGCAGAGAGGGTTAACGGCG